>NW_027122195.1:0-28764 GCF_030686945.1 Centruroides vittatus
ATAGAGTGAAATGGCATTTAACTCGAAATAATAAAGATCACAAAAATTAATTTGGATTTAAACCGGGTCTTCAACAACAGATGCAATATAAAATCTAAAACATTTTATATATAAAGCTTGGAACAACAACAGACATGCTACGATTATTAGCATAGATTATAAAAGAGCATTCAACAACTTGTGGTGGCCAAGTGTAATCCATCGAATTGAACAAAGCCAACTGCCCAAGAAATATAACATCTCTCGTTAAGAATTGCCTCAAAGACAGAACAGCGGGATTCTACACGGATAATATTGAAACAGAGATTAACATTATAAGGGGCTGCCCGCAAGGGTCAAGATGCGAACCTGGTTTATGGAATCTGGTGCTGGATGACTTCCTAGAACAGTTCGATAGTACTGAAGAACTAAAAATCCAAGCTTACGCAGATGACACACTGCTCATGGTGTCACGTAAAAATTGCAACCAACTACCCAATATAGCCAACAGAGCACTTTCCATAATAGGAACATGGAGCAAAAATCATGAGTTGCCTATCAATTACTCAAAATGCGAAGCTCTGGTGAATACTAAAAAATTCAAAAGGGGGAACTAAAAAGAGCAGGTTGTATTAAAATAAATAGGAATAGTATTTAAAATGTGCCAGAAATGAAATACCAAGGAATATATTTGGATAGAGATTCAAACTGGAAACATCGCATCAATCAAATCTGCAACAAAGTCATAGAAAAATCAAATAAATTAATCATTATCACTAGAAAAACCTGGGAATTAGACGCAAGAAAAACCGAGATGATTTATAAACAAGCACTCGAACCAGCATTACTGTACAGTGTACAAATTTGGAAAGAAACACTAGGAAACACGCATATCAGGAAAAAACTATCATCAGTACAAAGAAAGTGGGCTATAAGAATTTGTAAGCCATATTGCACGGCTCCGACTGTTGCGCTTCTAGTGATTGCTAATCTCACTCCTATACACCTTGAAGCAAGAAAACACATCTGGCGCTGCCATCTGTTAATCTCAAACTTAACAAACAAATCAGTCAGAGATTACTGCACCCCAAAATAAAGGTGACTTACCACCAAACAACTATAACTTCTACTCACATATAAAGCAAGACTCCATAGACTATGCGCCAAAACCCATTGGATTAATCATGGACCCAAGGGCAATATGCCCATATGAGATTTTGGATTTTACAGAGAAATACACAGACAAGACCCAGCGAATGTCAATATAAACAAACGGTTCAAAAACCGATCACGGTGTTGGCTCAGGTGTTGACTCAGGTGTAGTCATCAAAAATGAAAATTGAAAGACAATTTATCAGCTTGCCTACAAACTAGCAAAATTTTGCACGATTACTCAGGCGAAATTGTGGGCAATTTACAAAGCACTTTTGTTCGTTAATCAAACTTCCTCCATCAAGCATAAAAAGCTAAATATTTATACGGACAGCAAAACGGCTCTCCACATTGTAAAGAATGGAACAGACAACAAAGCGTTAACTACCGACCTCATAAATCTTCTCAAGAACACCGGCTACCAGACCAAAACGAAATTCTCCTGGAAACCAAGGCACGCTGGATACGAGGAAAATGAACTTGGTGAGAGATTTGCGAAAAAAGCAACTACAAAAAATTATGAAATAACTTACTCTCGTATCTCCGTCAGCCTTATTAACATCTACATTAATCAACAAATTGCAAACATGTGGCAAACTAGTTGGGACTAATCTTCCAAAGCAAGCCAGTGTTATACATTCCTACCATCAATTAAAGAAATAATACGAAATAAAAACTTTCGGCCATTCTTCAAACTCACTCAATGTTTGACAGGACACGAGAATTTTAAATCTTACTTAAAACGCTTCAAGAAAACAGACGACAGTTCACGTGACATCGACAACTGCAAAGAAACAACAGACCACTTCTTTTTTCATTGTACTAAGTACAAAACACAAAGAATGCTCTTGCAACGCACATGCATGTTGGAAGGCACAAACTGGCTACCCAAAGAAAGTGACCTAATGACGAATATAAAACTATTTAAACCCTTGGGAAAATATATTAAGAACACTGGTGCACTGATCTCCAAACCAAACAACAAAAACGAAGATTATTCTACCAATCAAGAGACAGACCATAATGAAAGCGAACGCGACCAATCCTTCATGTGGAGTAACTAAGACTAGAAAATGAAATGTGAAGACATTCCGCCTTAGGAATCACAGAGGAAACGCAACTGTAAATATTTATGTTCTTAAAACAATATGCTTTGATACTACAGTAGAGCATCGCTTATCCGACCCCCATCAACCGTCACATCGGTTAACCGATCGCATTCTAGTGGGCAAATTCAAATGTCTGCTAGTCATGTGGCGCTACAATATTTGGCTATGTCTTGGCTACTTTAATATTATTTTTATTAAATTTTTGCGTGTTTTAAGCTGGAAACACTGGCTCGACCATAAAACAAAGGCCAGTATTTAAACCAGGTTTAATTTTTTATTTTTTATTTATTTCTGTATTTATTTTGTGCAAAATAAAGAAATAATTTAACGATGATTATAATTTTTAAAAATTTTGTTAGGCTTAACATCGATGAAAATTCAATGCGAAGTAGGTTAATAGCGATATACTAATATGCTTATTACATGGAATATACTAATATACTAATACACTATACTAATAATGTATCTATATATATAATCGAGACAAGTTGATAATAATAATAATAATAAACTCTCCGTGGTCACCACCTGGTCGTGGTGGGAGAGCCCAGTAATTTTACTGATCCATAAGGCAATGCAGGCTGGAGCACAAGCTCCTGGTAGGGACACCCATGCTAGTAAAGTCTATGGGGAGAAATGAAGTTAAGAGTGACCACATTCACATTCTGTAAAAATATTTATTATGGTAATAACCAGATCAAAGTGTGATACCGGCTCGGACGTCGCCCGGGTTAACAAGGTCCGCGTTCGTGAATTAGGCAAAAACTCTCGTTCGAAAAATAGGCCACAGTCTTCCTTGGGTACCGGTGGCAAAAGCAGCACCGGCCCAAGCATGGCTACTGCAATGCCCTCAACTGATGTGAGGAGCCAACCCAGCTTTGGTGTTTCTGTGGCAATGCATCCACAGACCACAAAGGCTGGAATACCACACTAACGGATGAAATGGACAGTAGACCTCATCCGTACTTACTACACCATCACAAAACTCGAAACAAACATGACAGCATACAGACAACAACTACACCATAGATTCACACAGCAGTATCCTTATCTCACTGTCACCGAACAAAGGGTTGTTGATCAAAAAAGAACAATTATACACAACAACCTTATTCCACAAACAACACTTTAACTTATCAAACAACAGGTTGCTGATCAAATACATCAACAGACAGAAACATCTAACATTAATGAAGATCATGTAACCTGTCAGGATAATCCAGCAACAAGCATTGATAATAACACACATACAACAATTACCACTAATGATACTACAGACACTTCCTCATCCATCACTGATAACATAGACATGGATTTAGTTAATACGCTCTCACTTATATTTCAGGAAACACTCACTAAATATACAGGTACAGATCCCACACAACGACCACGAATACCAAAAATCAACATGTCAAAAGAAGTAGGAAAAACACTAAATTATGTAAACACTCACTTACTACCACACTACATTCATTCAATTTCTACACTCGCAGACATTCATACATTAGTTTATGCTGGGGCAGTCACAGTAGTGACACACCATGGACTGAAAGTACAGTCACAGACAAATACACAGAAAACACAATTCTATCACAAGCCTGCCTGGCAGAGAAGAATAAAAACACAAATAAGTGACATTAGACAGCAATTAGGCAGGCTGACACAATACACTAAAAACAACATAACACCCAAATTAAGGAAACAGCTCAAAAACATTTTCAAGAAAATAAAAACACACACAAAACACCAACATTACAATGCACACATTACAGAATACATTGATACACTAAAACATAAACTTGCTGCCAAAGCACGTAGACTCAAACGATACAAAACATGTACACTACGAAAACAACAAAATAAATTATTTACAAACAATGAAAAACTTTTTTACAGACAAACTAATAACAAAGCAAACACTGATACACAGCACAGTGGCACACCAACAGAAGAAGAACTCACAACATATTGGTCTTCTCTTTGGTCCAGTGCTGTCACGCATAATGCTGATGCAGGCTGGATCGAGGAGAGAACAGAAACTTGCACAACATACCAACTATGCCCTGTGCTGAAATAAACATACATGATTTCCAATACACTGTTAACAGAACACACAACTGGAAGACACCTGGTGTAGACAACATTCACAATTTCTAGTACAAAAAGTTTACATCACTGCACCAGCAACTAGCTAAACACCTAACACACATCATCATCAATCCACAAGACATGCCAAATTTTCTTACTCAGGGCATCACCTACATGAAACCTTAAAACAACAATACCAGAGACCCCACACAATACAGACCAATTACATGTCTTCTGACACTACAAATTATTGACATCCTGCATCGCAAACAAAATATACAAACATATTGAAGAACACGACATTCTAACGGAACAACAAAAACGTTGCCGTAGAAATCACAGGGGATGCAAACAACAGTTACTCATAGATTCAGTCATTCTACGGCAAGCACACAAACAACACAGAAACATACACATGGCATATATAGACTACAGAAAAGCATTCGACAGTGTTCCACACAGTTGGCTGCTACATATTCTACACATGTACAAAATACATCTATCACTCATTGCATTCTTTCAAAACACTATGCAGCACTGGAGAACAACACTACATCTCAAGGTTAGTAACACTTCCATACAAACAAACCAAATTTTTATTAGGCGAGGAATTTTTCAAAGAAATTCCTTTAGTCTTCTCTGGTTGTGCTTAGCCTTGAATCCATTATCCAACATGTTAAACAACACGCAATATGGTTACAATATAAGACATGAAAAAACAACACAGTTTACACTGTCACATCTCATGTACATGGATGACATAAAACTTTATGCATCCACACAAAAACAACTTCATCAACTTCTACAAATCACACATTCATACACCAAAGACATACAAATGCAATTTGGCCTAGATAAATGCAAAACACTTCACATAGAAAAAAAAATCCTGAAGAAATAAGATTTTGCGCTTGGAAATGGAGACGTTATTGAATCCATGGAAGAGAGCGAGTTCTATAAGTATTTACGATTCCAACAGGCCAAACTAACAGAACATACACAAATAAAGCAAAGATTAATTAAAGAATACCAAAGTACGTTAAATGCTATTCTCAGAACACAGTTAAATGCAAAACATACAGTCAAAGCAATAAACACATATGTCATTCCAGTACTTACATATTCTTTTGGAGTTATACATTGGACTCACACAGATCTTGAGCAACTCCAAAGGAAAACAAGAACTACACTTACTAAGCATAAACAACATCATCCTAAATCCACCACAGAAAGATTAACCCTTCCACGTAAAGATGGCAGACGTGGCCTGATTGACATAGTTAACCTTCACTACAAACAAATACAGTCACTGCGAGAGTTTTTCTACAAAAAACAAGAAACATCACAATTACATAAAGCAGTAACTCTAGCAGACTCAAATAACATACCATTAAACTTACACTCACATCATACAGACACAACACAACATATAAAAAGCATAGACACCATTAAGCAATCGTGGGCTCGAAAGGCACTCCATGGCAGGCATCCTTATGATCTGGCCCAGGATTTTGTTGACAAAACTGCATCAAACAGCTGGTTACCACGGGGATGCCTCTTTGGGGAGACAGAAGGATTCATGATCGCCATACAGGATCAGGTCATAAATACTAAAAACTACAGAAAATACATACTCAAAGATACAACACTCACAAATGACACATGCAGAAAATGTCACGTCATGCCAGAAACTATACAACACATCACTTCTGGTTGCAAGCTCTTGGCACAGACAGATTATTTACACAGACATAATCAAGTAGCAAATATAATACACCAAGAACTTGCAAAGAAACACAAATTATTAGACATCCACGAGCCATACTACAAGTACATTCCACAGACAGTATTGGAAAACAACACGCACAAAATGTACTACGACAGAGCCATAATCACAGATAAAACAATTTATCACAACAGACCAGACATCACACTCATTGACAAACACAATAAAATCACATACATTATAAACATATCCATTCCAAACAATCACAATATACAAAATGCATGCACTGAAAAAATTAGCAAGTACACAGAACTCGCGCAGGAAATAAGGCATCTGTGGAGGATGGATAGGGTGCTTATTGTACCTGTTTTTCTCTCCTCTACAGGTGTCATACACACTGCACAAAAGCCTGGGAACATTACAATTGAATAGAAACACATACATCACACTACAGAAGGCCACTATATTGAATACATGTCATATTGTGAGAAAATTCTTGAATACAGACACACACACTGATACACTTCTTTAATTTCTGTTTTGTTTACTATGCCTTGACTTTGGTCCGGCATAGTACACAGCCACCGGTGTTAACCGAGTATATCTCACTTAACGCAACATAATAATAATTAGTGCAGAGCCCAAACGGTTAGGAGTTGAAAGTTGAAATTTGGTACACAGTTAGGGTATGTCACGAGAACGCATACTAAGAAGGTATTTTTCGAAATTTTTCTCCACGGGGGAGGGACAGGATTAAGTGTTAACACTTCCATCAACAATGTAAGTGTTAAGTAACAATGGAAGTGTCAACAATGGAAGCGTTAATAATGGAAGAGTCAACAATGGATGTGTTACGTAACAATGGAAATGTTAAGAGCACAAACGGTTAAAAGTTGAAAGTTAAAATTTGGTACAAAGTTAGGGTATGTCACGAGAACGCACATTAAGAAGGGATTTTTCGAAATACCTCCCCACGGGAGAGATGGACAGGATTAAGGCTTAACACTCCCATCAACAATGGAAGTGTCAAGTAACAATGGAAGTGTTAAGTAACAATGGAAATGTCAACAATGGAAGTGTTACGTAACAATGGAATTGTTAAGAGAAAGCGACGTGCAAGACGCAGTTGCAGTTTTTTTGTTTTTGCGGGAAATCGAACATATTTTTAGACCCATCTAAAAATTCTGTAATTAATCTGGAAACAGGGGGACCCAATTCTTGCATTCTGTGAAAATATTGACTGTAACGTAATAATCTTAATTTTCGCTAAAACGGTTAGGAGTTGAAAGTTGAAATTTGGTACACAGATAGGGTACCAAATTTAAGTATTAAAGTGTTAAGTAACGATGATAGTGTGAAGTAACAATGGAGAACAAGAGAAAGCGACGTGCAAGATTTACGGGCTCTGGAAAAAAAAAGAAAAAAGAGAAAGAGTAATATGTTAGAACACATTCGATTTTCAGGAGATTAGTTCGGTTTTTCTCGACTTTTCTTTTTTCGAACATTCGATGAAAATCGAACGATATAACCAGAACACATCGTGAAAATCGAACAATATTACAACATTCGATTTTCAAATTCGACCTTTCTTTAGAAAAACTTAGTTCGTTGATGAAGTTACTCTTTTTCTTTTGTGACTATAACGTAATAATCTTAATCTTCGCTATCGTTACTTTTGCCCGAGCAACGCCGGGCCTACCTGCTAGTTATTTCATACTTTCGGTTATCCGTTTTTTCAGTTATTCGACCAACCTCAGTTTCCAATTGAGTCGGATTAGCGATACTCTACTGTAGTTACCATTGTGGCTGGCTAACTTATTCCTTATGTTATATATTATTTACTCCTTCTGTTAACTAATACTTTATTGTGTTAAACATGCAAAATTATTTGCGTTGCCACTCTAATAATTACTTAATGTTAATACTGATTAATTATCGTTATACAGTTTTACGATTTGATGGAGGCTACGCCCTGTGATTAATAATTGTAACGGGCAAACATTTTTATGTTTATCTGTAATTTGAATCCATACGTTAAGATGACGATGATTATTTCTTTTCTATTGTCTTATTTCGTTACGTCTTAAAAAAATATTTTTGTTTATTGTATTCTGAGTTACAAAAAGATGATGTAACCAACTTTTTATTTTCGGTGTTATTGTCATTGCTAAAAGCGAAGTTGCTAAATACTTATTGTAATGTTTTCCTCTAAGATTTGTGTGTAACACAGAAACATGCAAAATAACGTTTTGGTATCTACATATTATTGTATTCCAAAGAGTTAATTATTAACTGTGTACTCAATCATTTTTTTTCTGACTCAACACTTTTGTCACAAACTATTAATATTGTAAATATTGTAAAAATAATGTAATTTTTTCTCTTTTCCTAATAAATGCGATATTGAAGCCATGGGGTTCAATGGAACCTATAGTTGCTTTTTCACACGTTTCTATCTTACTTTATTCCTCTTCCTTTTTATTTCTAAATTGTTTTCTTCTTCTTCTTTTTTCCTCTTAATAACAGGGAAAATTTTGTTGCTTTTAAAACGTATAGCCCTTCTTTTCTTTCATCTTGGATTGGATTAGTCTTTTGCTTGTGCTGGGATTCCGGGATAAAAGTAAACTGTTTCCCGGATAGAAAGAATTATTTTTAAGATATATTATTTAATTTCTTGATATTTTGTATAATTATTTTTCATGCTTTGAAGTACTTTACTTCGTTCTGCAACCTCCAAAATCATATTAATAATGCTGTATAAAATATATATTAAAAATTACCTTTGAATTACGTAGACATTTTCACAAATAAAAGTAATTTGTTAAAGTTTGCTGGAAATTACATATAACAACAAAAATAAAAGTGCTTCGAATTGAGTTGACAATTTAAATGAAAAAACTTAAAAGATAATTTTCGTGATTTAAATAAAACATAATACAAAATGTTATTGTAAATTTTTATAATAAGATTTAAAAAGCAAAAATGGTCAGTACTCCGATTATTCAATCTGGTTATTATTTTAATACTGAAAAGTCCCGCTACCGGGAATGCCCTTTCATATTCAATTGATGTGAGTGAAGAATCGTGTTTAATGCAATTAAGAGAAGACGAATGTTATGTGTCTTTTCACCTGTAACCTGGAAGATTTCTAGTTCGTTTTCGAAATTGTAGTACTTCTTTTGCCATCTATCATTCTTGATTTATATACATTGGCTGCTTTAATAGTGGCATCAAGCTTACAGCCCGATAATTCGACAGTACGTTTGGCTTTAGTAATTAGGCTTATAAAGGAAAACTTCATACTTGCAGACTTTATACTCGTTTGTATTCTTGCCCAATTTGCACAACATAGCCTTACGCAGATATTGAAGCTATTGGGCATGGTTAAAAATTAAGACAGCATAAGCACAATTATTCCAGATATTACACGTTCTGACAAGTAGAGTTTTCAGGGTCCTGCCACAAATAAGGTGTGTATTGATTATTGACCATTTGTGACATCCCATAACAAGAAAAATTTAAACAACTAATAAGAAGGTTTAAAATTAATAAATACAAATGTATACTGACAGTTTATGAGTTAATTATACTATCTATTTCGAAAATTTCCTCAATTTTAACATAAAATAAGAAAAAAAGTAAACTTTTAAGAAATTTGCGGGTTTCCCAAAGTGAAAAGAATTTCACCTGATATTTTCCGGGTTAAAAAAACAACCGGGATCCCATTTGCGAAAAGCCCTAAACGAGACTTTCCACGAACCAATTATTTGATGAAAATAGGATATTATATAACCACAAATGTGCCTGGACTTCCTTAAGCAAAAAGTAATAAAAACAAAGATCAAGTTTATTAGATCATAGCTGGTCTTGCCTGTTTTCACCGGCTAAAAAATTAGGTTCCTCTCTTTCGAGAGAATAAGAGAACATTTAGATGAGTCTAAAAATTTGATTAAATTAAATCCATATTATGACCATACAAATAATTTTGGGTCTTTGCAGAATTATCCTTTTGAATTTTTCAATCGAAGACAGATGGTAACAACTTAAAATCGACAAATAGCGTTAAAAAATACATACAATGCAATTGACGCCGATCTTTTCTTTGAGGACCCGACGCCAAGAACCCGGTATTACAATTCTTCACAATATCACTTAGGTAAAAAACAGTTGTATTTATATCCATCTGCTGACCTCCGGTAGAACTCTGAAAAAGGATAATTCTGCAAAGACCCAACATTATTTGTATGGTTATAATATTGATTTAATTTAATCAACAAAATTAATCCTTGGACCTTTGTTAACAATGTAGGTATGCAAATTAAAAACCTGTTCTAGAGTTCCACCAGAGGTCAGCAGATGAATATAAATACAACTGTTTTTTACCTAAGTGACATTGTGAAGAATTGTGATACCGTGTTTTTGGCGTCGGATCCTCAAAGAAAAGGTCGGCGTCAATTGTATTGTATGTATTTTTTAATGTCATTTGTCGGTTTTAAGTTGTTACCATCTGTCTCTGATTGGACAATTCAAAAGGATAATTCTGCAGACCCAAAATTAATTGTATGGTCATAATATTGATTTAATTTAATCAACAAAATTAATCCTTGGAATTTGTTAATAATAAAAGGTCTCAAAATTTGTTCGATTTCTCTCGAAAAGCAAAAAACCGCATTTAAAATAGTACAGTAGATGTTAAGTACTTCAGAGTAATACTTAAACCTTTTCTTATCCCGCAGAGAAGAATTACCAAAAATCCCTTTTTATAGTGCATTCTCATGACATACTCTATCTGTGTACCAAAAATCTGTGTTTTCAAATTTTAATTTTTAACCGTTTGAGCTTTGTGCTGATTGTTATTATTATTATTATTGTGTTGGGTTATGTGAGTTATACTCGGTTAACACTGGTGGCTGTGTACTATGCCGGACCAAAGTAAAGGCATAGTAACCGAAACAAAAATTAAAGAAGTGTATCAATGTGTGTTTGTATTCAGGAATTTCCTCACAATATGACATGTATTCAATATAGTGGCCTTCTGTAGTGTGATGTATGCATTTCTATTCAATTATAATGTGCCCAGGCTTTTGTGTAGTGTGTGTAGAATGACACCGGTAGAGGAGAGAACGACAGGTACTGTACAACAAGAACCCTATCCATCCTCCACAGCTGCCTTATTTCCTGGGCACGTTCTGGGTTCTTGCTGATTTTTTAATGCATTGTACGTGTACATGTATTTTCTACATTGTAAGTATTTGGAATTGATTTATCTATAATGTATATGATTTTATTGTGTTTCTCAATGAGTGTGATTTTGGTCTGCTGTGGTAAATTGTTTTATCAGTGATTATGGCTCTGTTATAGTACATTTTGTGCATGTTGTTTTCCAATACTGTCTGTGGAATGTATTTGTAGTATGGGTCATAGATGTCTGCTAAGTTGTTTCTTTGCAAGCTTTTGGTGTGTTATCTTTGCTACTTGATTATGTCTATGTAAATAATCTGTCTGTGCCACGAGCTTGCAACTGGAAGTGTTGTATAATTTCTGGCATGATATGACATTTTCTGCATGTGTCATCTGCATGTGTTATATTTTTGAGTATGTGTTTTCTATAGTTTTTAATATTTATTACCTGATCCCGTGTGGAAATCATGAATCCTTCTGTCTTTTTAAAAAGGCACCCAAGCTAACCAGCTGTTTGATGCAATTTTGTCAACAAAATTCTGGGCCAAGTCATAAGGATGCCTGCCATGGAGTGCCTTTTGAGCCCACAATTGCTTAACGGTGTCTATGCTTTTTATATGTTGTGAGTGCAAATTTAATGGTTTGTTAAATTTTAATTATTATGCCTTTTTGTCCTTTCTCACTCTATTTAAAAATTTATTTTGTATACTAGTACATTCTATATATTAACAGAACTTATTATACTGGAAAATTATGGATGCAGATATTTAGTCATACAGATCAAAAATAATGTTCTTTATTTAGATCGCCATTTAGTTTTTTTTTTAATGGTGTGTTATTTGTAGTCTGCTAGGGTTTCTGTTTTACGTAACTCTGATTTTTTTTGTTCTTTGTAGAGAAATTCCCGCAATGTCCGTATTTGTTTGTAGTGAAGGCTAGCTATGTCAATCAGGCCACGTCTGCCATCAGGCGCTAAGCAGAACCAGAGAGGACTCAAGGAATGTCCTTGAAAAATCACTTGCCAAATGAATATTTAGTTTAAGAAAAAGAATATATTTCTTACAAGACTACACAATTTACATGAGTCCTTATCCTTCCAGTCCCTTTAATTTAATGGAATATTTAGTTTGTTTGTATGAAAGTGTTACTAACCCTGAGATGTAGTGTTGTTCTCCAGGGCCGCATAGTGTTTTAAAAGAATGCAATGAGTGATGGTTGTAGTTTGTAAATGTGTAGAATATGTAGCAGCCAACTGTGTGAAACACTGTCGAATGCTTTTCTGTAGTCAATATATGCGATGTGTATGTTTCTATGTTGTTTGCTTACTTGCAGAGAATGACTGAATCCATGAGTAACTGTTCTTTATATCCCCTGTAATTTCTACGGCAACCTTTTTGTTGTTTCATAAAAAAGTTGTGTTCTTCAACATGTTTGTATATTTTGTTTGCAATACAAAGTGTCAATAATTTGTAGAGTGTTGAAAGACGTGTAATTGGTCTGTATTGTGTGGAGTATATGGTATTGTTGATTTTAGGTTTAATGTAAGTGATGCCCTGAGTAAGAAATTTTGGCATATCTCGTGAATTGAAGATGATGAATGTTAGGTATTTAACTAGTTCCTAGTGCAGTGATGTAAACATTTTGTACCAGGAATTGTGAAGGTTTTATACACCAGGTGTCTTCCAGTTGTGTGTTCTGTTAACAGAGTAGCAAATGTCGTATACATTTATTTTAGCACAAGACATGGTTGATATGTTATGCAAGTTTTTGTTCTCCTCGATCCAGCCTGCGTCAGCAGCACTGGACAAAAGAACAGACCAAAAAATGTGAGTTTTTCTGTTGTTGTGCCATTCTGCTGTGTATCAGTGTTTGTTATGGTACTGATTTGTCTATAAAGGAGTTTTTCATTAGTTGTGAATAGTTTATTCTGTTGTTTTCGTAGTGAACATGTTTTGTATGGTTTGAATCTATGTGTTACGGCTGCGAGGACTTGTTTTAGTGTGTCGATGTATTCGGTATTGTGTCCGTTTTGATTTTCTTGAAAATGTTTTCGAGTTGTTTTTTTTTAATTTGGATGTTATGATGTTTATAGTGTATTGTGTCAGCTTGCCTAAATGCTGTTTGATGACATTTATTTGTGTTTCAATTTTTCTCTACCAGGCAGGCTTGTTATAAAACTGTGTTTCTTGTTTATCTGTCTGGGATTGTCAGTTTTTGGTGTGTTACAACTGTGACTGCCCCAACATAAATTAACGTATGAATGTCTGAGCGCGTTGAATGAATGTAGTACAGTAGTAAGTTTTTACATAATTTAGTGTTTTTCTACAACTTTGTTGATTTTTGGTATTCGTGGTCTTTGTGTGGGATCTGTACCTGTATATTTAGTGAGTGTTTCCTGAAATATAGGTGAAAGCTTATATTTCAGGAAACACGTGGATGAGGAAGTGTCTGTAGTTTTATTAGTGGTAGTTCTTGTGTGTGTGTGTTATTATCAATGCTTGTTGCTGGATTATCCTGACAGGTTACGTGATATTTGGTAATGTTAGATGAAACATCTAACTGTCTGTTGATGTATTTGATTAGCAACCTGCTGTTTGATAAGTTCATGTGTTGTTTGTGAGATAAGATTGTTGTGTATAATTTTTTTTTTTGATTAACAACTCTTTTTTGGTGACAGTGAGCTGAAGATAATGTTTTGTGAATCTACAGTGTAGTTGTTGTCTGTATGCTGTCATATCTGTTTCGAAATATGTGACGGTGTAGTAAGTACAGATGATAAACTCGTTTGTTTTTATTGTCCGTTGGCGTGGTTTACCAGCCTTTGTGGTTTTTGAATGCATTACCACAGAAACATTAACATTAGGTTGGTTCCTCACATCTGTTGAGGCAATTCCATTAGCCATGCTTGAGTCAGTGATGATTTCGCCACCGGTACCCAAGGAAGACTGTGGCCTATTTTTCGAACGAGAGTTTTTGCCTAATTCACGAACGCGGACGTTGTTAATTCGGGCGACGTCCGTGTTGGTATCATACTTAGATCTGGTTACTACCATGATAAATATCTTCACAGAATGTGGGTGTGGTCACTTTTAGCCTCATTTCTTCCCATAGTCTTTATTGGCATGGGTGTCCCTATCAGGAGCTTGTGCTCCAGTCTGCATTGCCCTCTTGATCAGTAAAATTACTGGGCTCTTCAACCACGAATAGGTGGTGACCACAAGCATCTGCACATTACAGTTGCGCTTCTTGTAGTTTCTATTTTTGATTTGAATTTAGTTCTTTCCTGTATTTATTCATTTACTTTTTTCGAAAACGCTTATTGCACTTTTAAGTACATTTACATATTTTCAGAAAATTCTCAATATTGTATTCAATACAAACATATTTTATAGAGATAAGTAAATAAACAAGCAAAGTGTTTTATGCATAACATCCATACAATTTGCATAATACAGAGAGCAAGAACGTACAGAAAAGGACAAAATACCTATTGGCAACACTACAGGAAACTAAATTATTATACTAAACAAGATAAGGTAAATGAGAATGAACACGTTATAAGGGTTCTTACTTCATCAATGTCGAAGGTAATTCTGTTCCTTTCCAGCCTGTTGGCTGCATGGCGAGAACGCCCAACATAGTTGTGAGTTTTTAAAAATTGCGGTTCTGCTATCCCTTTTGCATATTTTTTATATAATTGTTAATATTTTTTAAAGCACCTTTTTATTACTAGGAAAAAGCACTTATACCGATGTATCTAGAATAATTTTTCCAAGAAAGTTTAAAAATAAGACAAGAAGAAGCGACACAAAATACTTACCTACTGTTTCATTAGGAAAGGTGTTATAAGTATGGTTAAAAACTACTATACAGATTAAACAAAATTTAATTCCACAGAATACAGCAGTTCTTTCTCTTATACAATGAGAGCGAAGTTTACGAATTGACTGATACAACGAAACGAAGATTAAATTCCTTGTGGCAGTATCTAAATATATAATATTTAAACTTAGTCTTGTAATAGAATTTTTAACTATAATGAGGTTAATAAATATAGAAAAAAATATTACATTAATTTCATATAACAAAACTCAACAATGATTTTTGTAAAACTGAAAAATCCTCATAAAACTTTAGATGTAATCATAAATTTTATTTTCAGACATAAGGTTTTTGTAAGTTGTTTCTAAAATTTATCAAACATTAAAATAATTCCGAAATTTAAAAAAATTCTTTGATACTTTCCAAAATATTTAACTTGGATTTTAATATATTATTATTACTTCTATTTCAGGTGATATTTTAAAAAGTCTATTTGTTTTGGGGATGAAGAAATTTTACGTAAATTAACAACTTTCTTTTCTGTGCTATTTAATTACAAAAACTACTTAGTTACTTATCACTAATGAACTGGCTTTCAAAGAACCCAAATTATTTAATTAACTTATACAAAATGCATTTCGGCCATGCTGGCTCTTATCAATTTCGAGATACACGAAACAGTCTTTAGTGAAAATTGTCAACATGAAAATATATGTCAATAGTACAATTATTACAAATTATTTATTACACTTCATTAATAAGATTCTAAATTATCAGTCAAACAGTAAGACAACAATATCAATTAAGCAAGTCTAGTAAAAATTAAGTTCAGTATAAGATCGAAATGCATTGTTATAAGTTAATTAAACAGGCTCAATCTATAATAAGCCTGTTTATATAGGCTTATTATAAATAGGCTTATAATAAGCCATAAGTAACTCAGTAGCTTTTGTAATTAAATTTTAGAAAATTTGTCTTTTGACTATTTTGTATGAAATTGTTCTCTATTAAAATTTTCAAGGATAAAAAAAAGGTTTTTAATGACCTAGATCGAAGAAATGGGTCGTTGTATAAAAATAGCAGTTTAATGGCAAAACAAGTAATGCCCATTTCCATTCTTTCAGACTTTTTCTGATATTCTTTAATGATAAATTTCAAAATAAACTTGTAGCATAATTATCTTACTGAAAATTTACACTTTATTGTGAGGTATCTACGAAAATATCTGAGATTGAAAAATTAAAATTCAACAATAGTTTATGCACTGCTCTTTCTAATACAACTTATTTGAAATTTTATTTGTCTAGCTCAGTCTATGTTGCTTAGAGCATTTATCGAAACGCGTAGCGTAACTAAATAATTATACATTTACCGCATTATGACTTTCAATTCAAAATGGTCACTTGTACGTCACGTAAGTAAGCTTCTCATAATTTACGAGAAACTTCAAACATCGTACAGTTATTTTATGTAATTTCTTGTAAAGAATAAATTACGAAATAAAGTCATACAGTGTCATGTTTAAACATCGATATTACTGTTTATTAAAGAACATTATTTCGTCTGTTGTATTAAAATAACAAACGAAATAATGTATACTTCTATAATAATTGCAGTAGTAGTATACTAGTATAAAATGAATAAATTGTAAGTAATATTTACGATTTTACTCTGACCTCTTTCACCTCTTGATGAGATAATGCCTAATTCCATCAAAGTTTCGACAAAAGTTGCCAGAACAACCCAACTTGAGAAGAAAGCGAAAAACGACCTGTAAAAAATTTTAAGTGAAATGAAAACTTAAAACCTTATTATTATATTACTTGAAAAAACATTTGAAAGTAGTCGTGTCTGTGGTATCGAATACCTATTTATTTTCTTGTAATTCAATATATTTCCGCTGTATATAATCTGTAATTAACTTTATCTTTAAATAATGACAAAATGATTTGGCAATTGCTTTTAATTACCGTGATTTCCATCTGGTTACCCACGAGTTGTTTCTGTTTAAAAGTCAAATTTAAAAAGCACAGACGCAATATGCAATATCTAGATTATTTGATTGTCGTATATTTCAATTACGAAATAATTCAACAATTTCTTTTTTGTCTAAGTGTTTTTAGTAATATTATACTTATACATAAACAGTTCGTGAGAACATCACACAATAGAAGCTGATGTACTGTTATAATACGAGTCAGACTTACCTCTAACAGTACATTAGTTAATTTGAAAACAGTTTAATATAAGTAAATTTTATTTAATATTAACAATGCTTACGTACTTATAATTGCTATGCTGGTAATGGAAATTTTCAATGATAGTAGCATTAACTACACAAGAATCTCTGCATGAAAAAGTTGTGTAATTTTTATTTATTGCTTTAAATGTTAAGGGAAGTTAATTTACTTTCTGCACTTTGTATTTTAAAATTTCAGATTTATTTAGGCCTATTGTTGTATGATATAATGTTTCCCATATATTATATTTTTGTAATATAAAAACTTCGAATTTGCTTTGATGTATCCTGTTTTTATTTTTGGAATTCTACCGATATTATCAGTGGAAATTATGATAACCGTAGCTTTGTGTAATGCTTCTAATGCTACCTTGAAGTGTAAGGTACAGAACACGTGTTTACGGGTTGACATAGTTGTCATTTTTGTTTTTATCAATTTTCTGCATTAATATGCAGAAAGTTACGTAATTTATATAAATTTTACATTTATATAAATTTTAATTTTATTTGAAAAACATTATTTTTTAATTATTAACATTCTTTCTATTATAATCATCATTAATCAACGTCATAATATTTATTTTTATATTAATTTTAATTTTCACAAAAGGACACAAAATGCTTTGACAGATCGACTAGCTAGTGCACGTGTAAACAGAAATGTCATACAAAATAAAACAAGAGAGAACAGAGAGAGAGAAACTACATTTTATTGCCATATTGATTACATCTTGGCTAAGGCCAAGAAAATAAACTACATGCTACTAAAATGTGCTAAATGCACCTGGGGACTAAATCATAAAGCTTGTAAAACTCTATATAATGGGGCAATACAACCAATGCTACTTTACGAAACCTCTAGCTGGGATCATGTAAGTAGTAAAAATTCAGTAGCAAATAAATTACTCTCTTTTCAAAGACAGTTTGTCATCAGAATTTCAAAGTGCTGCAGAACTGTTTTTACTAATGCCTTTTTGATACTTGCAGAGCTCCTTCCTTTGCCACGATGTATTGTAGAAAAGGTTCTAAACTACGTCAGAACTACAAACACCAAAGCTCAACAACGATCTCTACTCTTATCTACGGTTGTTCATATGCTACCACATTGCAATTACCCTACTATCTCTTATCATCACCCTGTAAACAAGGTTATTCCCAGGGTACATTTGGTGTCATCTGTTTCCTCCATGGATAATCATGCAGACATTAATATCTACACAGATGAGTCCAAAAGCCTCCTTCATGTCGGCTCAAGTATCTGTATCTTCCTTCAAAATGACATATTTTGCCCAAAATATGTTAGAAGATACAGATACCCCCCACATACCTCCATCTATCAAGCTGAAGATGCTGTCTACCAAGCTGTTCAGTGGGCCACTTCACTACCAAGCAAAACTCTGCCTATCAACATTTACAGTGATTCTCAGTCTGTCCTATAAGCTCTATTAAATCCCAATTGAAATAGCAATAAAATCACATATATCCAGCACCATATTAATAATCTTGTAAATAAGATAACTTTTATTGTGCAACTTGAACACAAACTATATGGTGTATTTTCTCGGACACATGACAAATTTCATCACTAATTTTTTCTTCAGTTGATACGTGTATTAAGTTTTGTACACGTTTCGGGCTGTTGACGCCCCTCTTCAGCCAATTTTAAATCACAGATTTTTGCAAACATAAAATTGTTTTTAAAACCTCTCTGTACATTAATTAATTTTTTTTCATCAACATCACATTGATAAAAAATTAATTAATGTACAGAGAGGTTTTAAAAACAATTTTATGTTTGCAAAAATCTGTGATTTAAAATTGGCTGAAGAGGGGCGTCAACAGCCCGAAACGTGTACAAAACTTAATACACGTATCAACTGAAGAAAAATTAGTGATGAAATTTGCCATGTGTCCGAGAAAATACACCATATAGTTTGTGTTCAAGTTGCAGAATAAGCACCGGCACGGTTTCATAAATACTAAGATAACTTTTATATTTGTTCCTGGCCATACTGGCATACTTGGAAATGAAAAAGCCGACTTGAGGCTAAGTCCAGCTGCAAAACACACTGACTTGGACTGCACTCACAGCCCTCTCTCGCGTAGCAGCCTTAAAAATTATATTCATGACAACGCTATGCAAAAGTGGAATCAACAATGGTTGAGAAGTAAAACTGGTAGAATAACAAGACTTTGTTTGCCCAGTGTTGAATGCAGGTTCTCATCACCATTTAAAGATTTAACGTTCGCTACTGCTCAACTTCTTGCCAAGCATGGTAATTTTAGAAGTTACCTGGCGATGTATAACCGGGCAGAAACTGCCTCTTGCTTGTGCTCTACATAAAACTTAGACACCGTCGACCATGTGATCTATCGTTGTCCAATTTACGATCAAGCTAGACTTATTCTGAAATTAGAAATCTTTACGCTTAGTTTCTAGTGACCATGTCCACTCGACATGCTTGTTCAGAAGCCACTGTTTTATGCTTTTTACAATTATGTTCAAAATATATGGAAGAAAAGACTATGATTTCTAATTTCTAGTTTCACATTTTAGTTCTCACTAAAAGCCGAACACTAATTTTATGTTTACTTTGTATCATGTATTTTGATTTACGTATTCTTAGTGCTATACACCCATAAAAGTGGTTCACTTATTCTAATAAAAAAAAGAGAGCGAAACCACCACACGGCCTTTCTCCATGATAAAAAATGTGTAGAGCGTGAGTCTGTTAGCATTATTATTCTATCACGTCACACGAGATAACGTTAGTACAACGAGCATTCTTAATAGAAACTGCCAAATTAAAGCCAAATTCAAAATTTCACCACTCAACGAGATTGAGAACTGAAAATAAAAATATTACGTAAGACAAGATCTATTACCCTCCTACCCCTGAGTAAGAAATCGTAAGAAATCCTTGACCCCACCCATCCCAAAATACCTTACATAATTTATGAACGGCCCCTATGGTCCGGAATCGAATCCACGCAGGAAAATCAAGAAATTTCTCAAGGCTAACTCAAGAGCAGTTGTTTCTCATCATGTTGTATCGCGATTGACATTTTTTTGAATAATAGATATATATTTTAATTCATAGATGCTACTGTATTTTTAAGTTTTATTAATTTATTTATTATTAGGCAAGAAATTAATAATATTATATATCAGAATAAACTGTCGTAAGCAAAAGAATATTTCTGTTTTACTACTATATAAAATTAAAAGTTTAGTATAAATCTACTAAAAAGATTACTAGTATATCTAATGCGAAAAAACATTATGGACAGAAGGGGTTATACATTTTTCTATGAATTGAATGCTACATGATCTTTCTATTTTAGGCTTTATGGCTGTTCGCTATGACGCCTAATACGGGCAGAACTAAATAAGAAGCCCAGCAGAATAGTGAAAGTAGAGAAAGATGTTCCTGTCCGGCGTGAAGTACGGGAACCTGAAAAAGTTACGTAATTTACAATGATAATATGAAATACACGTTGAAGTGAAGACGTAAAGACTCACCCACATCAAATTTTATATGAGCAAACTGTCATGCTAATATGACAAGTGTATTTGCTAATTCTGGAATAAATAAAAATTTTAAGTGTGTGATGAACAATGTAAACGTGGAAACATTTTCGTTATCTTTTGAAAGATAAATGACAAGTACAGTATATTTAAAAAGTATCTCATGGACCTAAAACTTTTAATCGAACACTCGTTTGATCAACACCTTAGTGCAAGGCTTTACATTAACTTTAATTTATGATAAAATATTGAAATCATAAAGTATAACTTACAAACATATTACTTGAGCAGTGGAATAAACAACTATCTGGTTTTTCTCTTTGCAATATTCAACTCTAGCTGATAGTTCACTATCGAGCACTAAAAGGTATTTTTTATCATCAATATACTTATTGATAAAATATGTATTTAAGTTACCAAATATTACTAGAATACTTACACCAATTTAAAATACCTCTTAAATCATCTTCGTGACAATCGCTTGGAATACAGATATCGAAACGTAAGTCTGCATGAAAATATCTTAAATTTTTTAAGATATTCAAAATTGACAATGGTTTCTGAAAAAATAATGATATGTAAAAAATATGTAAAATTTCCACGTGGTTAACATTAAATAATAGTTTGTTTATGAAAATTATGTCATACACTGCGCATTATACGCTCGAAAAGCGGTTCGTATACAGTTGTACGAGTAAACTAATAACATGGCCTGTATGTTTTTAAAAATTTCATGTAATTTGTTTTCTTATTCAGACATATTAATTCTGATTTACCAGTGAGCGTATCTATCGGTTACACAGCAAAAATTCACTAATAAACCAACTTCGATTGAATTACAACTTGTTTGAAAAATATTCCAATTTTCATCATTAAATACACTCATTTAATTACGCAATTCACTGCAAAACACACCAAAATATATTTAAATAAGTAAGCTGTTGATAGATTATGCGAATAGTGCTGATCCGAAATAAAATATTCTGAAAAAAACGAATATATTATTCAATTTCAAAGAAAACTTTTAGTACATTTCGTTGCATCTGTTATGAAAAGTATTGGAAATTATACTACATTTTTAAAAAGTTTACATACGCATATGTTTTGGAGTGTAATTATTCTTTAATTAAGAGATAAATGTATAGCAAGAACTAAAAACATCATAGAACAATGAGAACAGACGTTTGTTATAATTATTACGAACATAAATAATCTTAACTAGTAGCAAAGGATTTTAAAGTTTATTTATGTAAAATTATACACAGTGTATAATTTACACTAAAGTATAAACTTATGATTTTATACTCCAAAAATGTTTAAAATATACATATTACTATAGCTATTTAATGTGATTACGCTCGTTAACCATCGAAAGCTTTTTAACTTCGTCACGTACAAGTTTTGTGACGTAGTTTAAAATGCTAATTAAAAATGGTGGCCGTTATTCAGAAGTGTCCTTTACGAATGGTTTATTTTTTATTCACGTGATAGTAGTTTTGGGTGTGGCATATAATTTTTTCTAATATAAATTTTAGTACAACATAATTCTTAACAGTGGATTATTTGAACAATAATATACGTTGTATATACATAATATCAATAAACTGTTTTATTTAGGAAAAAGTTTGAATTATTTTCATTTCTGCTTTGAAACTCCTTGTAATGTAATGTTACGTGTCTCTCAAATTACCTTAATGTTAGATGTACAAAATATTTTACAGTTTCGTTCTGATGTGTTTCACATGGAAACGTGATATTTTTTATGCCACAGTACTTCTGCAATGTCATTCAAATGTCATTACTAAGCATGCTGCTTGGTAACTGTTGTTCAATTTAAATAAGTAATGAAATAAGAAAAGACTTCGGGTATGTGAGTCTGCGTATTTTCATGTTAGTCAACATTGCCACAGGTTAATAACTTTCATTTTTGGTCAATGCTTTAATACAAACTTTACAACCTGTAAAATTTTAAATTTTTTTAAAACAAAGCCAGCGACATAATCTATTATTCATTCCAATACATTGTAGATGCATAATTATGATAAATTATTTCACCGCACACCTCTCTTAATATGTCCATTCATTTCCTCTTTTAATTTTTATATATGATTTTTATACTTCTTCATAATAAACTCCCGGTTTCTCATCAAGCGGAATTTGACAAATACCAGATGTCGGGCCTTTTAATAGAAAATATAATGACGACAATATATGTACTATGTATATAGTCTAATAGATAGTTAATAAAATACATATATTATTATGTAGTTGCAAATCTGTTGATTTTGACATCCAGCCTTTCTAATAAAAGTAATCAAAAGACTTTTTCATAGTGCTTTGCTTGGTTTAAAAATGAATGACAAACAATTCAGAAAGTAACTGGGCATCCCATTCTTATTTTGTCAAGGAGTTTTATATGAAACGTTGATAATTTCTTTTCCATCTTCATACACTTTCCACGAACGAAAAATTTCATGCAAAGCAAATTGTTTCTCACGACATCGTAGCGTTCAGTCAGTTCTCGTTCTACACACGACATCGCTGGTTTTCAAGTTTTAAACAATTTCAAATGTTTTGGTGCTTTAAATACATTTACTATTTGTTTCTTTGAATTTATGCGAAAGACATAATTTTGTAAGAATTTCGTAAAAACATTGTCGAACAAGGTAATAGTAAATGGTTTACAACTACACAAAATGGACTTCTCGATAAGATGGAACCCGACGGCGAACGTCTGAAGTACGATTCCATTCCTGACAAAGTTACAATATTCAAACAATCGGAGTGGTATCAGTTGTATTTTTACACCATGGATTATGTACAAAATAACCTGGTGTACTTTAAATAAGTTTTTAAAAAATATCAATATTTACTTGCTGTAAAATTCTACTACATATATGATGTATAGATAAGTAGTTTTGAATGTTTGTTTTATTTGATTCAGTTGTCGATTTTGTTTATTGTTTCATTATAACTTATTCTGATAAGGGTCTAAAGCTCCGAAATGCGGATACGTTATTGCAGTAGAATATATTGGATGATACTTTGGTCTGGAATTATGTGTCTAAATATACATAAAATGCCTCTAAAAGAAGCTCTGTTAACATCAATACGCCAAAACGAATTTTACAAAACAGCTATAATTAGGTAAACTGTCAAATATTGTGACTCAATTGAGAAAGAAACACATTGAATTTTATGACTAACATATTAAACACAACTTCATATAAAATTTATTTTTTTTTGAAATATCGATTTTGTACCGCATCTTTAAGTTTCAATGGAAAATTAAACTCGGAAGTAGCATTTCAATCATGCTGTATGAAATCTTCATGCAGACGATAAACTTACTAAACTACCTCCCTGTTCAATATGAAGATTCAAGTTGAAGTTAGTTGAGTAAGCTTATCGCCGTGAGAAATCTGGGACAGAATCCAAGCAAGAAAGTGCCCAAAAATTTTTCACGGGCAGTCAGATTTGTTCTTCACAATTGTCCGCTTTTATATGGGTTTGACAGGCGCATCGATGAATATAAAATAAAAAAATTAGTGTCCATAAGACGAAAAATTGAAAATTTAAAACTTTGCTCATATAAAAGACATATACTTTTAAACGTTTATCAGGTATTTTAACGTTTCATTTATATTCAAGAATATAACTATAAATAAATTTGAAGTAGACTAGGAAAGTACCAAACTACACTTAACACTAAATAAATTTAAATTTAACAATAGATAAGTAATTTTTTCACAGTTTAAACAAATTTACTATACTTACAGCAAGATTTTCCAATAAGTGAAGGAATGTATTGTTTCTAAAATTTAAAATTAACTCTATAGTTTCAACCCTTATTTTAGGCAATTCTACTTTGATTGCACAATACTTTCCATTAATATTTATTGAATTTCTCACTGTAGAACTGTGGCCGCTATCAATATTCAGACACTGATCGTAATCGCCCCTGATCCATGGAGTTACACCTAACATACCAGCTGAAGGTTTCCCCATAGAATCCAACACTGAAATAAAATATTCTTAATTAAATCCTAAAATTATAAATTTCTTAAAATAATATTATACATTTTATATTATTAATTTATACATATTTATATATTTATCGGAATAAAACTATGAATTTTCTGAAATCTTAGTAATTTTATTTTTATTATTATATTTATTTGTATATGAAGTTCAGCATTTTTCATATACATAAACCACTGAACACTGGTAGTTGGTATGATTGATGAGCAAACAATGTATTTCCGGGATAGTTCAATATAACATCTAAATAGAGTCCAGTTGTTGGTAAAAAGTTTTCCAGGAAATAACTACGCATTTGTTGCTTTGCTTTATTTCATCCTCCCAGTTCAATCATACGTGTAACATAAATGAGCTGAAAATTTGATACAAAGAAATACATTCTGTTTGCAGCAAAAGAGTAAAAATTTAGCTTATGAGCGTTCTCACTTCTCTATGTATGAAAGAAAATGAAAATAAAAGAATATTTTAAATCCTGCTAGAATTCAATATTGCCACTAGAACACTCGCATACATACATATTTATGAAATTTTTCCTCGTTGTTTTTTTTTAATTTTTGGTTTCACAAAATCTCAAACATGAATATTTGCAAAAAACTCAGTTGGACAAATTTGACCCGATTTCAATTTTATTTCTTGTTATATATACAAAACAGCCGTAAAAGTGAAAATAAATGAAATGAAAAAAATTAGATAAGAACTTCTTATCATAACAGAAAGTGCATTTCTGTGCAATAAGAGATGTCTGTTAAACCTGTATGAGGATGCAGCTAAAATTTCTTTGGAGGCATTACACTTGACATTGACATAATATTGAAATATTACTGATGGATAACATTTAGAACTATGACCGGTCAAATGTAAACTTCAATCTTTATATCTCTATAATCAGCTGTAAGAAAGTACCCTATGTGCTAAAGTGGAGACGAGTCCTACCTTCCGATTCCTAATCTAAAAAATTATGACCAAAATTAGCGATTTTTTTAAAAATTTCGCAAAGTATATTAAAATTGTTTATATCGCATTATTTTTTATTTTCCCGCATTTGAATATACGCATTTTATTTCTACTCAACTAAAATAAATACACTTTAAGTAATTCTATTTATATCAAAGTATTAGCATTAAATATTTATAAATTCTTACTTTGTAACGGCCATTTTTTCATCTGTGTTAAATCTCTAAAAAACATGACTCCACTTTTAACACACGATGATGTTAAATTCGTTTCTTCGGAAAGTTTCATTAAATACGGTAGCGCGAATTTGACCATAGATTTTGTCAACTTTCTCAAGTTATCTTCCGCTGCATTCAAAATTTTTACTGTTTTATCTAATTCGCTCAAACACATCTTTTCTGTACTATTTCCTGTCTCTCTTTCATAATCATCGTTTGATTTACACAATATTATGAATAGACATAACCCGAATAGAACAATTCCTGTCTTCATTGCTCAAGAAATAAGGTTTTAGATTCGAACACACGTTCAGCTCAAATGCTTATTTTTAAATGGCAATTAAAGTCGAACTTGATAATTAATTGCTTTCCTATTAGTTTGAGGAAAATTTTGCAAGAACGAATAATAATTATAAGGAAAGAAAAAAACATTGTCCTTGCATTGTTCACTTGATTTTACTCTTGATAATTGCTGCCATTATTTTCCTGTTTGCAGATGCACATAAAATTATAAATACGATTGATTATTACACCAGAAATAAAAATAATTTAATTATTTCAAAATGGTTACTGTTGCCCACCTTCTAAACATAGAGAGATCTTTCGGTCTCAGTGGATGTTGTAATGTCGAAAAATCTAAAAAAGTGTTAGAGGATTTTTCGTGTATATATTGTTGTAAGTGTGTTTGAGTGATTCAATGTTTGTGAAAATAAGTTTTTCATAAGCTTGAAGTGTAATACACAGTATGCCCTATAACTTTTGTCAAAAATTTCTGATATTTCGTACAAACACTTCGTCTGTAGAGGAAATTGTTTTGACAAATTATCAGGAAAATCCGACTATCATTTCGTACTATATAAAGGATGTCGTGTCCATAAACTGCAGTTTGCATTTTAATTACTTTCCTTGTAAGAAGTATCAGAATATTCCAAACGATCGTAAAGTAGTTTATGTATGTAACTCCGTTTAAACAAAGTTTTTGTACTGAAGTAAGTGACTTTCAGTATCCATTGAATGTTCGGATATAGTTAATTGGGGCCTCCTTTCCCCAAGCTTTCGATATTTCGTCTCGGCATTTATCTGTCTATCTTCGGTTGTGTCTATAATTAATAATATTTTATAAACTTATTTCAAATTTTAGAAAGAAATTTATAATTGCAGCAATTTAAAATATTTGCATGGTAACTTGCCAATCTCACAGTATATTAATCACTATCACAGGTTTTTTAATTCTTATACACGCATAAGATTTATACTTAAACTTAACTTATTCAGGTAAATCTATCAAAACGTTAAAAATGACTTATAAAAAGTTATCCTCCCGTTTATGTCGTAACAAACACTACATAGGCGAATACTGTGTAATACGATTCTTATGTTTATAATAAGTGATCAATTGTTTATTGTGATATGGTCTCAACGCCAAACTGCTTTCCACGTGAAACTAGTAATGTCTTGTATTTGTACATCATAATTTTCCTTATAACAATAGAGTTATGACGATCATTTATATAACAGCTGTCATTGTAAAATATCTGAATTGAAATAACGTAATTTACGTTGCAAACAGAAAGTTCTCGTATAGTGAATTAGCTTTTCACATTTTGTTAATCACCTACGCCAGTGTTTCTCAAACTTTTTTGTCTGGTGGCACACTGAAATTATTAAACAAAATTCACGGCACCCCTATTATTATTTTTAATATTATTATTATTATTTTTTTTTTGCTTTTTTACGGTTAGTAAAGATATGAAGGATTAAAAGTCTTTAAAAAAATAAATGTTTTTTAAAGCAAGTAAGTTTATTTACAAACAACACAAAAACATTCAATACAAAAGTTATTATTATAAAAGTGATAAAATGAGCTCTCAATTTTTGATGATTAACTAGTGCTAATTGATTCCTTGGCTTTACTACCAGTAACCACTTCTTGATCATTAGAATCGTCACGTTTTTTTTAATGAAAAAATTATTCATGATATAGAACGACATAACTAACTTCGATATTTTATTATAAAATTGGATTACAAGTTATTAATTTATTTTTTCTTGCTGTAAAGAAGAAAAATATTTGTATATAATGCTTTTTCGTTATTGTCTAATCATATAACAATAATAAAAACAACTACTTACTGCATTAAACGCATTTATATTGCACTTCTACTCGCTGCAGGAACAGAAGAACAGACAACTAGTAACTAGTTCGTTTTTTATCTAGTATTTACGTGTCGCCAATTACCGAGTCACTGAGACAAGTGGTGACGTAACAAGATTAGCAGAAAAAACCAATATTCATTTTTTATAGTTGTTTTAATTATTTATTTAATTTAATACTTTAATTCCATTATTTTAAGTAATTTTAATTTAATTATTTAAAAATTTTGCGGCACCCTAAGGTGCCGCAGCACTCGCTTTGAGAACCACTGACCAACGCTTTTCACATTTCGTCTTCACGTTCACTTATCTGACACCGTTTTCGAAAGTAAGAAAGGAGAGACAGGCAGACAGGCGAAAGTAAAGGTTTATAAGACTACAATTTTTTTTTTTTCAATTTGCACTTAATAATATGTAAATAATGTTTCAAATAAAATTAAGTCGGTGAATATTTCTTGAGTACATCCAAGTGATTATAATTAGATTTATACAGAAATTTCAGCAATGTTAAAACAATATAAATATGAATTATGCTCTGCAACATATTCTAAAATATTTCTTGGAACGAAGTG